>NC_054825.1:0-10134 GCF_018345385.1 Vulpes lagopus
ACTTCGGAGATTGAGCCAAACCCTAGTCCCCACATTTTGCACACTGCCTCCAGAAAGAGTTTTTCAACTCTGCACCACAGGCCTTTTTGTCAGAGGCTTTTGAGCCCAAAGGGGGAATAACAGACCAAAGGGGGGTTTTCCCCACTACAGGGGAATGGTTTTTCGGGGTACCTCCTGGCTTAGAACATGTTACTTCTCATGCCCTAAAAAATCAGCTATTGAAACGGGCTTGTGGGCAATGTTTTCCTTGTGCGAGCTGAGGGTCAGAGCAGGACCCCTCCGGAAATCCTGACTGCCCGTGACAATTCCCCGCCCCTTTAGGTTGGGCGCAGGAAGACGTTGTGTGAAAAGCACGGGGAAAAGTGACGGATTCTCCTCAAGGGACTCATCCAATACAGCATTGCAAACGTCCTTTTGTTCAATGAGAGGTAGCTCCGGTCCTGCTCCTACAAAACTGTGTGCAGAAAATTTTTTCTGCAAAGCATAAAAAACTTCCGAGAGTTACCTTGGGGCGTCCCTCCACACCCTGCCGCAGGTACCCCCCCTAAAGGCCCCTAGCCCGATGCGTGCCTAAAATTTGTGAGAGGTAAGGGGAAAGTCCCGGCCCCACAAGACTATGCATCCAGCTCAACCCGCGATTTCCCAGATTTTCCTTGGTGACCCGGGGTTTGCTACATCCAATCCAACGAGAGAACTACGAACGCCTTGCCCAAAAAGAAAATTTAAATTCGGAGATTTGAGCTGACCCTCGCGCTCAAAGTTGCACATTGCCTGCAGAAATGATTTCCAACTCTGCCCCAAGCTTTTGTCAGAGGCTTTTAGCGCATTTGAATAAGCAGACCTGTGGGGTGTCCCCCAGCTGCGTGGATCGTTTTCCCGGGACCTCCTGCTTGGTTCTGCAAGTTCTCAGTGCCCACTGTTGAAAGAATGCAGCTGGTTTGAAAGGGGCCCTTTGGGCATTTCCTTGTGCGGCTGAGGTCGGGCAGGACCCCCCCCCAAAACCTGACTGCCCAAAAAACCTAGGTCCCACACCCTTTTTTAGGTGGGGGAAGAGGTTGTGTAAAAAAGCAATGGAAGTGACGGGGACCGCTCGGGGAATTCTCCAAACAACTTTGCAACGTCCTTTTTCCCAATGGGTGTAGCTCTCCCCAGCTCCCATCAAAATGTCCAGCAGCCATCTGCCTGAAAGCGAACATCCGAGAGTTGGCTTTTGGCCTATCACTCCCACATCCTTTGCCTGTACGTTCGCTTAAAACAGCTTTTTCATTTTTTGGGCCCAAAAGGAGCAGAGAGAGCAACCAAAAGACTGGCTTGTCAATTTCGCGCCTAGAGACCAGCTCCTCCAAGGCATGCACACTCCTTTGGGTTGAGCTGATGGCTTCAACCCCCCCACAGCTGACCCCTGAAAACCCTTTGCACCCAAGGGGTTTTTTGTTAAACCAGGGTTTTAAAAACTTTGGGAGGGCAAGTGTCCTTTGCTCATCCATGATTTTCTGATGACTTCCCCCCTAAAGGGGGGTGGTACATACAACTTTAAAACCCTGCGAAAACCTATTGAAAAAAGCCTCCCCGGGGGGAAACCCCTTCCCCCTTTCTGTGAGTTTATGATTCGCGCCCTTTTCCCCAAATTTCACACTGCCTGCCATGGAGTTATAAAACATGTCACAAGCCGTTTGTCAGAAGCTCAGGGGATGCAAGGGGCAAGCTGCAGGCCTCAATGGTGCTTCACCGGGGGCGTAGAGAAATAATTAAAGCAACGCCTGATTTTCCAGTGCTGCACCATTCTCACGGCCTAAGAACGCAGCTATTAAAAGCTGCATTGGGGGCATGCTCCTTTTTTAGATTTAGCCAACGAAGGGGCCCTCCACCTCGAGCCCCCCTGTGGGTGAAGCTGCTAACATCATCTTTTAGGTGCAGGGGACTGTGAGAAAAGCCCCGTGGAAAACCAGGCCCCGCCCCCACGGCAAGGTGATTTAACCAAACGATTGCCAATGACCTTGTTTAAATTAAAAAGGTACTAGGGTTTAACCTCCCCGTATGAAATGGGGGGCAGACACGCCCTCCAGGGATACACGACCCGAGAGTTGACTTAGGCCCTTTGCCCCAATCCGCCTGCAAACAACCTCCTCCTAAAGGTCTAGGGTCGAGCGTGACTGAAAATGTTTTGGGGAAAGGGAAATGGAAAGTTCCCCCGCCCCAAGACCTGATTTCCAAACTCAAAACTAGCGGTTTCCAGTATTTCCTGTGTGCCCCGGGCTACATCTTAAGTGCCATACGAGAAAAGCAGCTGTACGCCCGTTCCAAAAGCAACTTCTTTTAGGGTTTAGCTCACCTTAGTCCCTCACATTGCACATCCGCAGAAAAAAATTTTCCCCACATCTGCACCAGAGGTTTTTTCAGAAGCTTGTAGTCGCAAATTTGGGAAAAAGCAGACCTGGAGGGTGTCTCCAACGCAGTGGGGTGGTATTCTGGGGAACCCTCCGGTTTTTTAATCGGTACGTTTTCATGCCTTTAAAAACGCAGCTAGGGAAAGTGGTGGAGGGCATCTTCCTTGTGAGAACGAGGTAAGGGCAGGACCCTGCCGCATCGGCCCTAACGTAGGTCCCAGCTCTTATGTTAAAGGAGCCCAAAGAGGTTGTGAAAAAGCATGGGAAGTACAGACTCGCTCAAGTGTATCTGCTCAAAAAGCTGCAAACGTCCTTGTTTTCAATGAGGTGTAATCGTCCTAGATCCCATCAAAGTGTGAGCAACAATTGCCTGCAAAATCGTACACATTCCGAAGTTCAGGTTATGGACTATCCGTCCCACACGTGTCGGCAGGTACCCGCGTACCCTTTAAAACCTAGCCCGACGGACGAAGTTTGTGAGAGGTAAGTGGAAAATCCCGGCCCCAAACTATTGCATTTTCCCAACCAATCTAGCGGGTTTCCCCCTTTTTATTTATTGTGGAAAAAGGTGGAATCCAAGGCCATACGACAGAAGCTAGCGAAAAAGCCTTGTCCAAAAGCAACATACTTCGGAGATTAGGGACCTACCCTCAGAGTTGCCCCGCTGCCTGCAAATAGAGTTTCCAAAATCTGCCACCAAGGGGTTTTTTCAGAGGCTTGTGAGACAAGTGGAATAAGCGACCTAGAGGGTGTTTTTCCAGCCCGGGGGATGGATGGTATTCTGGGAACCTCCCTTAGTACTGCTACGTTCTCGTTCCCTAAGAACCGCTAGAGAAAGCGGTTTAAGGCATGCTTTCCCTTTGGGGGGAGCTGTATCAGGGCGGGCCCCCCGCATCCTGAAAAAAAAATGCAACGTCGAATTAAGTCCCAGAACCTTTTGTTAGGCGCCGGAAAGGTTGTGTGTAAAGATGTGGGAGGCCAGACTCTGCCAAATTTAATCTGGTCCAATACGACATTTCAAACTCCTTGTTAATGAGAGTGAAGGGGGGTCCTAGAACCCATCAAAAAAAGGGCTTCCAACATTTCCGCAAAGCCAAAAACATTTCCCCAGGTTGACTTTTGGACTGTCCCTCCCCACATCCTCCTGCAGGGACAAACCCCGCTCCTAATACGCCTATCCCCGAAAGCCCCTGCCCCGAAGGGGGTTGTGAGAAGTTTAATGGGAAAAATCCCCGCCCAACGGGGTATTTCATCCCAAGTTCCAAACCACGAATTCCTTTGTTTTACTGTGTGAGCCTTTGGGGTCTTTAACCTTTTGTGCCATTTCAGAGAATGGGAGCTGAAGCTCCCTTTTCCCCAAAAAAACAAAAATTTTCCCTTTGGAGAGTTTGGGGAAAGCGACCCCCCAGTCGACGTTTCCCCACTGCCCCGCAAAAAAAACTTTCCAAAATCCCGCCCCAAGCCCTTTTGCAGAGGGTTGGGGAGACCAAGTGGAAAAAATCAGACCGGGGGGGTTTCTCCAACTTTCAGTTGGGAAGGGGGTTTTCTGGGGCCCCTACTTTGGGGAAAACTGCCCACGTTCTCCCGTTCTAAGAAGCAGCTTTGATGAAAGCTGGTTTTTTTAAAGGGTGCTTTCCTTTTGGGCTGTGGGCGGGAAAGGCCCCCCCGCATTTCCGACTGCACGTCGACTTGGCCCAGCATCCTTATGTTTGGCGCTGGGGGAAAAAAAATTGAGTGTTTTGCATGTGGGAAATGCCAGGGCCCTGCTCAAGTGAAACTGGTTTCCCAACAGGGCATTTTCAAACGTCCTTGGTTTAAATGGGGAGGGTTGCTGGGTCCTAGAACCCCACAAAAAAGTGTTTTTCCAGACATCTGCCTGCAAAGCATACACATTTCCGGGGAGTTGAGCTTTGGACCCGTCCCCCCCCACCCTCCTTTCCTTTCAGGTACACCCGCCCAAAAACTTAATAGGGTTTTTCCCCATTGCGTTTTCCAGAAGGGCCTTTTGAGAGGGAAGTGGAAACCTTCCCCGCCCCCCAAAACTAGTGCATCCCAAGGGTTTAATCCGAAATTCCCAGTGTTTCCTGGGAGCCGGGGGGTGCATTTCCCTAAGTGCCCTTTCGAAGGGGAAGCTAGCCCGATCGCCTTGACCAAAAGCAAAAATTTCTTCGGGGATTTGAGTCACCCCCCCAGTCCCCCCACAGTTGACCCCTGCTGCAAAAAAGAGTTTCCAAATCCTTTCCCCCAGAGCCGTTTGTCAGAGGCCCTTTTGTTTAGCAAAATGGGAAAAAAGTAACCTGTTAAAGGTGGTTTTCCAGCTTTAAGTGCAGTGGGGATATTTGGGTACTTCGTGGTTAGAGAACTGCTCAGTTTCCCCCCGGAACCCCCGCTAGTTGAAAGCGGTTGTAGGCATGCTTCCTTGTGCGAGCTTGGGGGTCGGGCAGGACCGTGCCCTCCCTGGGTGCCCGAAGCGTAGGTCCCGCATCCTTATGGGTTAAAGGGGCCAGAAGTTTTTGTGAAAAAGCATGTGGGAAATGACAGGGGCCCCTTTCTCAAGTGTATTTTGGGTCTAAAAACAGATTTTTGCAAAAAGGCCTTGTTCAATGAGAGTTTTAGCTCAGTCCCAGTTTCCCTCAGGTGGGGTTGCAGAAAATTTCCCGCAAAACGTACACCCCTTCCCAGAGTTGAGCTTAAAGGACATCCTTTCCCCCATGTGTCGTTTTAGGGACACCGCCCCGGGGCTAACAGGCCCAGCCCCGGAAAGCGTGATGAAGAGTTGTGAGAGGTAAGTGGAAAAAGTCCCCCGGCAAAAAGGGCTAGTGCAACCAAGCTAAATCCAGCGAATTCCTTGGGATTTTTTGTGTGAGCCCGGTGTACACCTAAGTGCCAAAACGAAGAACCCAGCTGAACGCCTTTTTCCACAAGCAATTTTTCGGAGAGTTGAACTCACCCTCCCGGGCCCCCACAGTTGCACCCTGCCTGCAGAATGGGGGTTTTGAAAAATCTGCACCAGAGCCCTTTTCAGAGGGTGAGACGAGTGGAAAAAAGCAGAACCCGGAGGTGTCTCAGCGCGTGGAGTGGTATTTTGGGTACCTCCTGGTTTGAGTTGCCCAGTTTCAGTGCCCTTAGAAAAAGGGGATCTAGTTGAAAGCTGGCTTTTAGGCTGTTCCCCGGCGAGCTTTTGGTAGGGGGAGGACCCGCCCGATTTCCTTTCCTGGGCCCCGACAAAGGTCCCGAAACTTTAAATTTTCGCCCCTTAAAAAGGGGGTTTTGGGAAAAAAAGGTGGAAGTGAACGGACTGTGCCCAAATGGGAAACTGAGTCCCAAAACACACTTGCAAACGTCCTTGTTCAATTTAGAGTGGAGCTCCGGGCCTAGCCCCATCTAATTTAAATGTCTTCCCGCCCTTGCCTGCAAAAAAACATACACACTTGAGAGTTTTAGCCCTTTTAGCTTTTAACTCCCCCATCCTGCCCCGCTGGTACACCCGGGGGGCCCAACAAAACCTTAAACCCGAGCGTTCCGAAGTGTTGTGGGGAATTTAAATGGAAAGTCCCGGCCCACAAAACTAGTGCTTTAAACTCCCAACCCCCGAATTTAGTATTTCCTGTTTTGAGCCAGGGGGTTCAAACCCAATTTTCCCTACGAGGGAAAACTAGCTGAACGCCCTTGTTCCCAAAAGGGCCCTTTTTCGGAGAGGGAGGTGAAACCCCCAGTCCCTCACAGTTGCCATGCCCGCAGAAAAAAATTTTCCAAACCCTCTGCCCCCCAGGGGCCGTTTCCCCGGGCTTGTGGGGACGCAAATGGGAAATAAGCAGACCCAGGGGTTTCTTTCCCGCTGCAGGGATTTTTTATTTGGGGGACCTGTGGGGTTAGAGGGTTTCTAAGTTCTCAGGGGGCCTAATTTTCGGAAACAGTTTTAAAAGCTGGCTTGTAGGATCCTTCCTTGTGCGAGGCGAGGTGAGGGAGGACCTCCTTTCATCCTGACTGCACTTTGACATTGGGCCCCGATCCTTTTTAGGCCCCTGGAAGAGGTTGGGGTGAAAAGCATGCGGAAAGTGCCCGGACAGTGCCCCAATGAAACTGAGTCCAATACAGCATTTTAAAAAAATCCCCTTTTTCAAAGAGAGTGGGAAACAGGTTTCCCAGCACCCAAACAATAATGCCTTTCCGGCATCTGCCCCGCAAAGGTACAATTCCCAGGTTGAGTTATGGATGTCCCTCCCCACATTTCCCGCCTGCAGGGACACCGCGCTTCCCAACAGACCTAAACCCCCCCAAAGCGTGAGGAAAAAGTTGTGAGAGGTACGTGGAAAAATCCCCGGGCCCAAAAAGATAGTGCATCCAAGCTCCAAACCAGCGAAATTTTTTTGTTTTTTCCCGTGTGAGGCCCAAATGCTGCATCCTAAGTGCCCTACGAGAGAAGCTACGAACCCTTTTCCAAAAGCAACTTACTTTTGGAGAGTTGAGCTCACCCCAGTCCCTCACAGTTGCAAAAATTTCCCGCAAAAAAAAAATTTTCCAACTCCCGCAACAGAAACCGTTTGTCAAGGGTTGTGAGACGCACGTAGAAATAAGCAGACCCGTTAAAGGTGTCCCAACCGTTGGATTGGTATTTGGGGAACCCCTGGCATAGAAATTTCTAAATTCTCAATCCCTTGTTACGCAGCCAGTTAAGCTGGGGTTTAAAGGCCCTGCCCTTTTGCGAGCTTTGGGTTTAGGGAGGTCCCTCCCGCATCCTGACTGCCCCAGATTTAAAAGGGCCCAGAATTTCCCCAAAGTTAAAGGGGCCAAAAGAAAGGTTGTGTAAAGCATGTGGAAAATGACAGGGGTTCCCCCTCTAAATGGGAAATTTATTCAATACGACATTGCAAACGTCCCTTTTTCAATGAGAGTGGGGGCTTTGGGCCCAGCACCCATCAAAAATGTCTTTCCTGAAAACTGCCAAAAAAGCATACACCTTCCGGGGAGTTGAGCTTTTTGACTGTCCCTCCCCACATCCTGCCCGACGGTAGATGGCGCTCCTAACAGGCCTGTCCCCATGCATGCCTGAGAGTTTGAGAGGTAAGTGGGAAACGTCCTGCCCACAAGACTAGTGCATCCAACGCAATCTAGCGTTTCTTGTATTTCCTAGTGAGAGCCAGGTGCTACAACCTAGTGCCATAACAAGAGAAATAGCTGAAGCGCCTTGTCAAAAGCAACTGACATCGGAAGTTGAGCTAACCCTCAGGTTCCCCTCACAGTTATGCAACACTGCCTGCAGAAAGAGTATTCCAACATCTGCCACCCAGCCCCTTTGTCAAAGGCTTTGTGGAGAACGCAAGTGGAATAAGCATATCTGATGGGTGTCTCCAGCTGCAGTGAGTGGTATTCTTGGATACCTCGTGGCTTAGAACCTGTTACCTTCCTGGGCCCTATAATGCAGCAATTGAAAGCTGGCTTGTAGGCATGCCTTCCTTGTGCAGCTGTTCAGGCAGGACCCTCCGATCCTTGACTGCCCTAGACAGTATGACCCAGTATCCTCATAGTGAGGCGATAGAAGAGGTAGTGGAAAAGCATAAGGAATTGAGAGACCCTCCTCAAGCGTATCTGAACTCAATACAGAAATTCAAACGTCCTCGTTTCAATGACAGTGTAGCCTCGTTCCTAGCACCCATTAATAAGTGGTCCACAGACATCTGCCGCAAAGCATCACCACTCCGAGATTGAATCTTAGGACTGTCCCTCTCCCACATCCTGCCTGCAGGTTCATCACCGTGCTCCTAAGGGGGCCAACCCCGATGCGTGCCTGAGTGGGGTGGAGAGGTAATGGAGAAGTCTCCCGCCCACAAGACTAGTGCATCCAATTCTCCTATCTAGCAGTTTCCTAGATTTCCTTTGTAAGCCAGGTGCTACATCCTAAGTTTCCAAATGATGAAGCAAGCTGAACGCCTTGTCCAAAAGCAATTTACTTCGGAAGAGATGAGCTGACCCTCAGTGCCTCCCAGTTTTGCACACTGCCGGGTTTAAATTTGGAGACAGAAGAGTTTGCAACATCTGCACCAGAGCCGTGTCTCATAGGCTTGTGAGACGAAAGTGGAATAAGCAGACCTGGATGGGGTCTCCAGCTGTAGTGAAGTGGTATTCTGGGTACCTCCTGGCTTAGAGTACTGCTTACGTTCTCAGTGCCCTAATAACGCTGCTAGTTTGAAAGCTGGCTATGTAGGGCAGCTTCCTTGTGCGAGCTGGGGAGGGTCAGACCCTCCCGCATCCTGACGGCACGGCCGACAAAGTCCCACCATCCTGTATTTTAGTGCCGCAATTGGTTGTGAAAAAGCAAGTGGAAGGGACAGGACTCCTGCTCAAGTGAATCAGAGAGCAATACAGACATTGCAAACGTCCGTGTTCAAATGAGAAGTGTAGCTCTGGTACTTAGCCCCCTCAATAAGTTTCTTCCTGACATCTTCCTCGCAAAGCTTACAACACTTCCGAGATTTGAGCTGATTGACTGTCCCTCCCACATCCTTCCTGCAGTAAAACCGCGCTCCAAAAAGGCCTAGCACCGGATGCGTGCCTGAATTGTGTGAGAGGTAAGTGGAAAAGTCCCGGAACCCTCAAGACTAGTGCATTCAAGCTCAACCACGATTTTCTAGTATTTCCTGTGTGAGCAGGTGCTACATCCTAAGTGTCATAGTATAGAACTATCTGAACGCCCTTGACGGAAAGCAACTTACATCTGAGAGTTGACCACGCTCAGTCCCCCTCAACATTTGCACACTGCCTGCAGAAAGGATTTCCAACATGTTCACCACAGCCGTTTGTCAGAGGCTTGTGAGACCGCAAGTGGAATAAGCAGAACCTGGAGGGTGTCTCCAGTCTGCCGTGTGTGGTTTTCTGGTACGTCCTGGCGTAGAACACTTTACGTTCTCAGTGCCCCGAGACGCAGCTAGTTGAACGCTGGCTAGTAGCGTGCTTCTTGTGAGAGCTGAGTTCAGGCAGGCCCCTCCCGCATAGTCTACTGCCCATACATGTAGGTTCCCATATCCTATGTTAAGGTGCCTGAAGAGGTTGTGTGAAGAGCATGATGGAAGTGGACAGGATTCTCCTCAGTTATCTGAATCTCAATGCCGCCATTGCATAAGTCCTTGTTCAATGAGAGTGTAGCTCGGTCTAGGTCCCATCAAAGTGTCTAGCAGACATCTGCCTGCAAAGCATACACACTTCCGAGATTTGAGCAATGAGACCCGTTCCCCCACCCACAGCCTGCCTGCACGTACACGAGCTCTCCCCCCCCAAAAGGGTGCTACCTAGCACGATACCGTTGCCTGAAAGTTTTTGGGTGGAGAGTAAGTGGAAGTCCCGGCCCACAGACTAGTGCATACACGCTCAACCCAGCGATTTCCTAGTAATTCCTGTGTGAGCCAGGTGCAACATCCTAAGTGTCATACGATAGAAGCTAGCTGATTCGCCTTATCGGAAAGCAAGTTACATCGGAGAGTTAGCTCACGCTCAGATCCCGACAGCATTTGACACGCCTGCCAGAAAGAGTTTCCAACATCTGCACCACAGCTTTGTCAAGGTTGTGAGACCAAGTGAATAAGCAACCTTGGGGTGTCTCCAGCAGCAGTGAGTGGTATTTCTGGGAACCTCCTGGCTTAGAACACTGGTTACGTTCTCAGTGCCCGAGGAACGCAGCCAGTTGAAAGCTGGCTTGGAGCGGCTTCCTTGTGAGAGCTGAGTTCAGGGCAGACCCCTCCCGCATTCTGCT